>NC_081355.1:36987248-37009748 GCF_030684315.1 Stegostoma tigrinum
GTGTGTGTCCATCTGTGTGTGTGTCTCTGTGTGTGTGTGTCTCCTTCTCTGTGCATCTGCCTGTGTGTGTGTGTATGTCTCTGTGTCTCTTCGTGCGTGTGTCTGTCTGCCTGTGTGTGTGTGTGTCTCCGTGCTTGTGTCTCCTTCTGTGTTTGTGTCTGTGTGTGTCTGTCTCTGTGTGTGCGCGTGTGTCTCTCCGTGTGTGTGTGTCTGTGTGTCTGTCTTTCTGTTTGTCTGTGTGTGTGTGTGTGTGTCTGTCTTTGTGTGCGTGTATCTATCTGTCTCTGTGTCTGTGTCCCTGTGTGTCTGTGTGTGTGTGTCTGTGTCTCTGTGGCTGTGTGTGCGCGCACGTGTATTTGTGTCTGTGTGTTTGTGTCTCTGTGTGCGTGTGTGTCTGTCTCTGTGTGTTTGTGTGTGTCTCTGTTTCGGTGTGTGTGTGTGTCCGTGTCTCTGTGTGTCTGTGTCTGTGTCTCTGTGGCTGTGTGTGTGTCTGTGTCTCTGTCTGTCTGTGCGTGTGTGTGTATATCTGTGTGTGTGTCTCCATGTGTGTGCCTGTGTGTGTGTCTCTCCGTGTGTGTGCCTGTGTGTGTGTGCAAACGCGTGCGCGTCTCTGTGTGTGTGTGATTGTGTTTTTGTGTCACTGTGAGTATCACCGTGTGTGTCTCCTTCTGTGTGTGTCTGTGTCTCCTGTGTATGTGTGTGTGTGTGTGTGTCTTTGTGTGTCTGTCTGTGTCTGTCTCTGTGTCTGTGTGTGTGTGTTTGTGCCTCTGTCTGTGTGCGTGTGTCTGTCTGCGTTTGTGTGTGTGTGTCTGTGTTTGTGTGCGTGTCTGTCTTTGTGTGTGTGTGTTTCCTGTGTGTGTGTCTGTGTGTGTGTGTTTGTGTCTGTGTGTGTTTGTGTCTGTGTGCGTGCCTCTGTGTCTGTGTCTGTCTCTGTCTGTGCGTGTGTGTCTGTGTCTCTGTGCGTGTGTGTCTGTGTCTCTGTGCGTGTGTGTGTGTCTCTGTGTGTGTGTGTGTGTGTCTGTCTGTGTGTCTGTCTGTCTGTCTGTCTGTGTGTCTGTCTGTCTGTGTGTGTGTCTGTCTGTCTCTGTGTGTGTGTGTCTTTGTGTGCATGTCTGTGTCTGTCTCTCTGTGTCTCTCTCTCTGTGTCTGTCTGTCTGTGTCTTTCTGTCTGTCTGTGTCTTTCTGTCTGTCTGTGTGTGTCTCTCTGTCTGTCTGTGTGTGTGTGTTTGTGCCTCTGTCTGTCCGTGTGCGTCTTTGTGTGTGTGCGTCTTTGTGTGTGTGTGCGTCTGTCTCTGTGTGTGTGTGTGTGTGTGTGTGCCTGTGCATGTGTGTGATTGTGTTTTTGTGTCTCCGTGTGTGTGTGTGTCATCGTGTTTGTGTGTGTGTCTCTGCGTGTCTGTCTTTGCGTGCGTGTGTCTGTCATTCTCTGTGTGTCTGTGTGTGTGTGTGTGTGTGTGTGTGTGTGTGTGTGTGTGAGAGATTGTGTTTTTGTGTCACCGTGTTTGTGTCTCTGTCTGTGTGTGTTTCCTTCTGTGTGTGTCTGTGTGTGTGTGTGTCTCCGTGTGTGTGTGTGTCTATCTGTGTCTGTGTGTGTGTCTTTGTGTCTCTGTGTCTGTCTCTGTGTGTGTGTGTTTGTGCCTCTGAGTCTGTGTGTGTGTGTCTGTCTGCGTTCGTGTGTGTGTGTCTGTCTTTCTGTGTGTGTGTGTCTTTGTGTGCGTGTCTGTGTGCGTGTGTCTGTCTGTGTGCGTGTGTCTGTCTGTGTGTGTGTGTCTATCTGTGTCTGTCCCTGTGTGTGTGTCTGTCCCTGTGTGTGTGTTTGTCCCTGTGTGTGTGTGTGTGTGTGTGTGTGTGTGTGTCTCTGTCTCTGTGCGTGTGTGTGTCTGTGTCTGTCGCTGTGTGTGTGACTCCTTTTGTGTTTGCCTGTGTGTGTCTCTGTGTGTGCGTGTGTCTGTCTGTCTCTGTGTGTGTCTGTCTCTGTGTCTGTCTCTGGGTGTCTGTGTGTGTGTGCATGTGTGTGTCTTTGTGTGTGTGTGTCTGTGTCTCTGTGTGTCTATCTGTGACTGTCTCTGTGTGTGTGTGTGTGTGTGTCTGTGTGCCTGTGCATGTGTGTGATTGTGTTTTTGTGTCTCCGTGTGTGTGTCACTGTGTTTGTGTCTCTGTGTGTGTGTCTCCTTCTGTGTTTGTGTGTGTGTGTGTGTGTGTCTCTGCATATCTTTCTCTGTGTGCACGTGTCTGTCTTTCTCTGTGTGTGTGTGTTTGTGCCTCGGTGTGTGTGTGATTGTGTTTTTGTGCAGCTGTGTGTGTCACCGTGTGTGTGTGTCTCTGTGTGTGTGCGTGTCTGTCTTTCTCTGTGTGTGTCTTTGTGTGCGTGTGTCTGTCTTTCTCTGTGTGTGTGTGTGTCTTTGTGCCTCTGTGTCTTTGTGCGTGTGTGTCTGTGTATGTGTGTCTGTCTGCGTTCGTGTGTGGGTGTGTCTTTGTGTGCGTGTGTCTGTGTGTGTGTTTCCTGTGTGTCTGTGTCTGTGTGTGAGTGTATGTGTGTGTCTGTGTATCTGTGTCTGTGTGCGTGTCTGTCTGTGTGTGTGTGCCTCTGTGTGTGTGCGTGTGTCTGTGTGTGTGTCTATCTGTGTCTGTCCCTGTGTGTGTGTCTGTCGCTGTGTGTGTCTGTCGCTGTGTGTGTCTGTGTCTCTGTCTCTGTGCGTGTGTTTCTGTGTGTGTGTGTCTGACTATGTGTGTGTCTGTGTGTGTGTGTGATTGTGTGTTTTTGTGTGTGTGTCTCCTTTTGTGTTTGTCTGCGTGTGTCTGTTTGTGTGTGTGTCTTTGTGTGTGTGTCTGTGTGTGTCTGTGTGTCTGTGTGTGTCTGTGTGTGTGTGTCTGTGTGTGTCTGTGTCTGTGTGTGTGTGTGTCTGTGTGCGTGTGTGTGTGTGTCTGTCTTTGTGTGTGTGTGTGTCTGTGTGTGTGCCTGTGCGTGTGTGATTGTTTTTGTGTCTGTGTCTCCTTCTGTGTGCGTGTGTGTGTGTGTGTGTGTCTTTCTCTGTGTGTGATTGTGTGTGTCTCTGTCTGTGTGTGTCTCCTTATCTGTGTGTGTCTCCTTCTCTATGTGTGTGCGTGTCTGTCTTTCTCTGTGTGTGTCTTTGTGTGCGTGTGTCTATCTGTCTCTGTGTGTGTGTGTCTGTGTCTCTGTCTCTCTCTGCGTGTGTGTGTCTGTGTATGTGCCTGTGTCTCTGTGGCTGTGTTTGTGTGTCTGTGTCTCTGTCTCTGTGCGTGTGTGTCTGTGTGTGTGTCTCTCTGTGTGTGACTGTGTCTCTCTGTGTGTGACTGTGTCTCTCTCTGTGTCTGTGTCTCTCTCTGTGTGTGTGTCTGTGTCTCTGTCTCTGTGTGTGTGCGTGTGTGTGTGTCTGTGTGTTTTTGTGTCTCCTTTTGTGTTTGTCTGTGTGTCTGTGTGTTTTTGTGTGTGTGTGTCTTTGTGTGCATGTGTCTGTCTGTCTCTGTGTGTCTCTGTCTGTCTCTGTGCGTGTGTGTGTGTCTCCTCTGTGTGTGTGTCTGTGTCTGCGTGCGTGTGTCTGTTTGTGCGCACGTGTGTATGTCTCCTCTGTGTGTGTGTCTGTATTTGTGTGTGTCTATCTGTGCCTGTCTCTGTGTGTGTGTGTGTGTGTGTGTGCCTGTGCAAGTGTGTGATTGTGTTTTTGAGTCTCTGAGTGTGTGTCTGTGTGTCACCGTGTTTGTGTCTGTGTGTGTGTGTGTCTGTGCAAGTTTGTGATTGTGTTTTTGTGTGTCTGTGTGTGTCTCGTTCTCTGTGTGTGTGTGTGTCTCTGCGTGTCTTCCTCTGTGTGCATGTGTCTGTCATTGTGTGTGTGTGTGTGTCTGTGCATGTGTGTGATTGTGTATTTTTGTGCCCGTGTGTGTGTTTGTGCCTCTGTGTGTGTGCGTGTGTGTCTGTGTGTCTCTCTCTGTGCGTGTGTGTATCTGTGTCTCTGCGTGTGTCTGTGGGTGTGTCTCTCTGTGCGTGTGTGTGTGTGTGTGTGCGCGCGTGTGTCCGTGTCTCTCTGTGTGCGTGTGTCTCTCCCTCTGTGCATGTGCCTGTGTGCGTGTACGTGTCTGTGTCTCTGTGGCTGTGTGTGTCTCTGTGCGTGTGTGTGTCTCTGTGTCTGTGTGTGCCTGTGTGTACGTGTCTCCCTCTGTGCGTGTGTGTGTGTGTGTGTGTCTCTCCCATTGTGCGTGTGTCTGTGTGTGTGTGCGCGTGTGTCTGTCTCTCCCATTGTGCGTGTGTCTGTGTGTGTGTGCGCGTGTGTCTGTCTCTCTGTGTGTGCATGCGTGTGTCTCTGTGGGCGTGCATCTCTGTGTGTGTGTCTGTGTGTGTGTGTGTGTGTCTCTCCCTCTGTGCACGTGTCTGCGTGCGTGTGTGTGCGCGTCTGTGTGTCCGTCTCTGTGTGTGTGCCTGTGTCTGTGTGTGTGTGTGTCCATGTCTCTGGCTGTGGCTGTGTATGTGTCTGTGTCTGTGTATCGGTGTGTGTGGTGTGCGGTGTCTCTGTGTGTCCGTGTCTCTGTGTGTCCGTGTCTGTGTGTGTGTGTGTGTCCCTGTGTATGTGTGTGTGTGTGTGTGTGTCTGTTTTCGTGTCACTGTGTGTATCACCCTGTGTGTCTCCTGTGTGTGTCTGTGTCTCCTGTGTGTGTCTGTGTCTCTGTGTGTGTGTGTGTGTCTGTCTGTCTTCCTCTGTGTGTGTGTGTGTGTGTCTTTGTGTGTCTGTCTGTGTCTGTCTCTGTGTCTGTGTGTGTGTGTTTGTGCCTCTGTCTGTGTGCGTATGTCCGTCTGCGTGTGTGTGTGCGTGTGTCTGTCTTTCTGTGTGTGTGTGTGTGTGTGTGTGTCTGTGTGTGTGTGTCTGTGTGCGTGCCTCTGTGTCTATCTGTGTCTGTCTCTGTGTGTGTCTATCTGTGTCTGTCTCTGTGTGTGTCTGTGTCTCTGTGCGTGTGCGTGTGTGTGTCTGTGTGTATGTGTGTGTGTCTGTCTGTCTCTGTGTGTGTGATTGTGTTTTTGTGTGTGTGTCTTTGTGTGCATGTATCTGTCTCTCTGTGTCTGTCTCTCTGTGTGTCTGTGTGTGTCTCTCTGTCTGTGTGTGTGTGTTTGTGCCTCTGTCTGTCCGTGTGCGTCTTTGTGTGTGTGCGTCTTTGTGTGTGTGCGTCTTTGTGTGTGTGCGTCTGTGTCTGTGTGTGTGCGTCTGTGTCTGTGTGTGTGTGCGTCTGTCTCTGTGTGTGTGCGTGTGTGTCTGTGTGCCTGTGCATGTGTGAGATTGTGTTTTTGTGTCTCCGTGTGTGTGTGTGTGTGTGTGTCATCGTGTTTGTGTGTGTGTCTCTGCGTGTCTTTCTCTGTGTGCGTGTCTTTCTCTGTGTGCGTGTGTCTGTCTTTGTGTGCGTGTGTCTGTCTTTGTGTGCGTGTGTCTGTCATTCTGTGTGTGTGTGTGTGTGTGTGTTTTTGTCTCTGTGTGTGTCTCCTGTGTGTATGTCTGTGTGTGTGTCTATCTGTGTCTGTGTGTGTGTGTGTCTGTGTGTGTGTGTCTATCTGTGTCTGTCTCTGCGTGTGTGTGTGTCTTTGTGTCTCTGTGTCTGTCTCTGTGTCTGTGTCTGTCTCTGTGTGTGTGTGTGTGTTTGTGCCTCTGTGTCTGTGTGCGTGTGTCTGTCTGTGTTCGTGTGCGTGTGTCTGCCTTTCTGTGTGTGTGTGTCTTTGTGTGCGTGTCTGTGTGTGCGTGCCTGTGTGTGTTTGTCTGTCTGTGTGTTTGTCTATCTGTGTCTGTCCCTGTGTGTGTGTCTGTCGCTGTGTGCCTGTCTGTGTCTCTGTCTCTGTGCGTGAGTGTGTCTATGTGTGTCTGTCTCTGTGTGTGTGTCTCCTTTTGTGTTTGTCTGTGTGTGCGTGTGTCTGTCTGTCTCTGTGTGTGTCTGTCTCTGTGTCTGTCTCTGTGTCTGTCTCTGGGTGTCTCTGTGTGTCTGTGTGTGTGTGCCTCTGTGTCTGTCTGTGTGTGTGTCTTTGTGTGCATGTGTGTGTCTTTGTGTGCGTGTGTCTGTCTCTGTGTGTGTGTGTGTGTGTGTGTGTCTGTGTCTCTGTGTGTGTCTATCTGTGACTGTCTCTGTGTGTGTGTGTGTCTGTGTGCCTGTGCGTGTGTGTGATTGTGTTTTTGTGTCTCCGTGTGTGTGTCACTGTGTTTGTGTCTCTGTGTGTGTGTCTCCTTCTGTGTTTGTGTGTGTGTGTGTGTGTGTGTCTCTGCGTGTCTTTCTCTGTGTGCACGTGTCTGTCTTTCTCTGTGTGTGTGTGTTTGTGCCTCGGTGTGTGTGTGTGTGAGTGATTGTGTTTTTGTGCATCTGTGTGTGTCACCGTGTGTGCGCGTGTCTGTCTTTCTCTGTGTGTGTCTTTGTGTGCGTGTGTCTTTGTGTGTCTGTGTCTGTGTGTGTTTGTGTTTGTGCCTCTGTGTCTGTGTGCGTGTGTGTGTGTCTGTCTGCGTTCGTGTGTGGGTGTGTCTGTGTGCGTGTCTCTGTGTGTGTGTGTCTATCTGTGTCTGTCCCTGTGTGTGTGTGTCTATCTGTGTCTGTCCCTGTGTGTGTGTCTGTCGCTGTGTGTGTCTGTCTCTGTGTGTGTGTCTGTGTCTCTGTGTGTGTCTGTGTGTGTCTGTCTCTGTGTGTCTGTGTGCGTGTGTCTGTCTTTGTGTGTGTGTGTGTGTGTGTGTGTCTTTGTGTGCATGTGTCTGTCTGTGTCTGTCTCTCTGTGTGTCTGTGTGTGTGTGTTTGTGCCTCTGTGTGCGTATGTGTCTGTGTGCGTGTGTGCATGTGTCTGTCTTTGTGTGTGTGTGTCTGTGTGTGTGCCTGTGCGTGTGTGTGATTGTGTTTTTGTGTCACCGTGTATGTGTCTCTGTGTGTGTGTGTGTGTGTGTGTGTGTGTGTGTGTCTGCGTGTCTTTCTCTGTGTGCGTGTGTCTGTCATTCTCTGTGTGTGTGTCTGTGCGTGTTTGTGATTGTGTGTTTTTGTGTGTCTGTGTGTCTCCTTATCTGTGTGTGTCTCCTTCTCTATGTGTGTGCGTGTCTGTCTTTCTCTGTGTGTGTCTTTGTGTGCGTGTGTCTATCTGTCTCTGTGTGTGTCTCCGTGTGTGTGTGTGTCTCTGTCTCTCTCTGCGTGTGTGTGTCTCTGTCTGTGTCTCTGTCTGTGTCTCTGTCTGTGTCTCTGTCTCTGTGCGTGTGTGTCTGTGCGTGTGTCTCTGTGTGTGACTGTGTCTCTGTGTGTGTCTGTGTCTCTCTCTGTGTCTCTGTGTGTGTGTCTGTGTCTCTGTCTCTGTGTGTGTGCGTCTGTGTGTCTGTCTGTGTGTGTTTTTGTGTCTCCTTTTGTGTTTGTGTGTCTGTCTGTGTTTTTGTGTGTGTGTGTGTGTGTCTTTGTGTGCATGTGTCTGTGTGTCTCTGTCTCTCTGTGCGTGTGTGTGTGTCTCCTCTGTGTCTGCGTGCGTGTGTCTGTTTGTGTGCGTGTGTGTATGTCTCCTCTCTGTGTGTGTGTGTGTGTGTGTGTGTGTGTGTGTGTGTGTCTCTCCCTCTGTGCACGTGTCTCTGTGCGTCTGCGTGTCTTTCTCTGTGCGTGTGTCTGTCATTCTCTGTGTGTGTGTCTGTGCGTGTTTGTGATTGTGTGTTTTTGTGTGTCTGTGTGTGTCTCCTTATCTGTGTGTGTCTCCTTCTCTATGTGTGTGCGTGTCTGTCTTTCTCTGTGTGTGTCTTTGTGTGCGTGTGTCTATCTGTCTCTGTGTGTGTCTCCGTGTGTGTGTGTGTCTCTGTCTCTCTCTGCGTGTCTGTGTATGTGCCTGTGTCTCTGTCTGTGTCTCTGTCTCTGTGCGTGTGTGTCTGTGTGTGTGTCTCTGTGTGTGACTGTGTCTCTGTGTGTGTCTGTGTCTCTGTGTGTGTCTGTGTCTCTGTGTGTGTCTGTGTCTCTCTCTGTGTGTGTCTCTGTGTGTGTGCGTGTGTGTGTCTGTCTGTGTGTGTGTTTTTGTGTCTCCTTTTGTGTTTGTGTGTCTGTCTGGGTGTCTGTGTTTTTGTGTGTGTGTGTGTGTGTGTGTGTGTGTGTGTGTGTCTTTGTGTGCATGTGTCTGTGTGTCTCTGTCTCTCTGTGCGTGTGTGTGTGTCTCCTCTGTGTCTGCGTGCGTGTGTCTGTTTGTGTGCGTGTGTGTGTGTGTGTGTCTCTCCCTCTGTGCACGTGTCTCTGTGCGTCTGTGAGTGTGTGTCTGTGTGCGACTGTGTGTCTCTGTGTGTGTGTGTCCGTGTCTCTGTGTGCGTGTGTGTGTCTGTGTGTCTCTCTCTCTGTGCGCTTGTGTGTATCTGTGTCTCTGTCTCTGTGTGTCTCTGCGTGTGTCTCTGCGTGCGTCTGTGTGTGTGTGTGTGTGTCTGTCTGTCTCTGTGGCTGTGTGTGTGTCTGTGTCTCTGTCTCTCTGTACGCGTGTGTGTGTGTCTGTGTGTATGTGTCTGTGGCTGTGTGTGTATCTGTGTCTGTGTCTCTGTCTCTGTGTGTCTCTGCGTGTGTGTGTGTGTATCTGTGTCTCTGTGTGCGTGTGGTGTCTCTATGTGTGTGTGTGTGCGTGCATGTCCGTGTCTCTGTGGCTGTGTGTGTGTCTGTGTCTCTGTCTCTCTGTGCGTGTGTGTGTGTCTGTCTGTCTGTGTGTCTCCGTGTCTGTGTCTCTGTCTCTCTGTGCGTGTGTGTGCGCGCGCGTCTCTGTCTGTCTCTGTGTGCGTGTGTCTCTGTCTCTGTGTGCGTGTGTCTCTGTCTCTCTGTGCACGTATCTGTGTGTGTCTCTGCGTGTGTGTGTGTGTGTGTGTGTGCGCGCGTATGTGTCTGTGTCTCTGTGGCTGTGTGTGTCTGTGTCTCTGCCTCTGTGTGTGTGTGGTGTCTGTGCGTGTGTCTATGTGTCTGTCTTTGTGGCTGTGTGTGTCTGTGTCTCTGTCTCTCTGTGCACGTATCTATGTGTGTCTCTGCGTGTGTGTGTGTGTGCGCGCGTGTATGTGTCTGTGGCTGTGTGTGTATCTGTGTCTGTGCGTGTGTGTGTGTGTCTGTGTCTCTGTCTCTCTGTGCGTCTGTGTGTGTGTGTGTGTATCTGTGTCTGTGTCTCTGTGCATATGTGTGTGTGTGTGTCTCTGTGTGCGTATGTGTCTGTGGCTGTGTGTGTGTGTCTGTGTCTCTGTCTCTGTGCGTGTGTGTATCTGTGTCTCTGCGTGTGTGTCTCTCTGTGCATATGTGTGTGTGTGTGTGGTGTCTGTGCGTGTGCACGTGTGTCCATGTCTCTGTGTGTACGTGTGTCTCTCCCTCTGTGCGTGTCTCTCTCCCTCTGTGCGTGTGTCTGTGTGTCTGTGTCTCTGTCTCTCTGTGCGTGTGTGTCTCTGTGTGTCTCTGTGCGTGTGTGTGTCTCTGTGTGTGTGTCTCTGTGTGTCTCTGTCTGTGTGTGTGTCTCCGTGTGTATGTGTCTCCCTCTGTGTGTGTGTCTCTCACTTTGTGCGTGTGTCTGTGTGTGCGCGCGCGTGTCTGTGTCTCTGTGTGTGCGTGCGTCTGTGTGTTTTTGTGTGTGTGTGTGTGTGTGTCTCTCCCTCTGTGCACGTGTCTGTCTGTGCGTCTGTGTGTCTGTCTCTGTGTGTCTGTCTCTGTGTGTGTGTGTCTGTCTCTGTGTGTCTGTCTCTGTGTGTGTGTGTCTGTCTCTGTGTCTGTCTCTGTGTGCCTGTGTCTGTGTGCATGTGTGTCTCTGTGTGTGTGTGTGTGTGTGTTCCCGTGTGTCCGTGTCTCTGTGTGTGTGTGTCTGTGTCTCTGTCTCTCTGTGCGCTTGTGTGTGTCTGTGTCTGTGTGTGTGTCTCTGCGTGTGTCTCTGTGTGTGTGTGTGTGTGTGTGTGTGTGTGTGTGTGTGTATGTGTCTGTGTCTCTGTGGCTGTGTGTGTATCTGTGTCTCTGTGTGTGCGTGTGTGTGTCTCTCTCTCTGTGCGCTTGTGTGTATCTGTGTCTCTGTGTGTGTCGCTGCGTGTGTCTGTGCGTGCATCTGTGTGTGTGTGTGTGTCTCTCTCTGTGGCTGTGTGTGTGTCTGTGTCTCTGTCTCTGTCTCTCTGTACGCGTGTGTGTGTGTCTCTCTGTGTGTAGCTGTGTGTGTGTCTGTGTCTCTGTGTGCGTGTGTGTCTGTGTCTCTCTCTCTCTGTGTGCTTGTGTGTGTCTGTGTCTCTGTCTCTGTGTGTCTCTGCGTGTGTCTGTGTGTGTGTGTCTCTGTGTGCGTGTGTGTGTGTGTGCGTGCCTGTCCGTGCCTCTGTGCGTCTGTGTCTCTGTGGCTGTGTGTGTGTCTGTGTCTCTGTCTCTCTGTGCGTGTGTGTGTATCTGTGTGTGTGTGTGTGTGTGTGTGTGTGTCTGTCTGTCTGTATGTCTCCGTGTCTGTGTCTCTGTCTCTCTGTGCGTGTGTGTGCGCGTGCATCTCTGTCTGTCTCTGTGTGCGTGTGTCTCTGTCTGTGTGTTTTTGTGTCACTGTGTGTGTGTCTGTGTGTGTCTCCTTTTGTGTTTGTGTGTCTGTGTCTCTCTGTGTCTGTGTGTGTATGTGTGTGTGTTTGTGCCTCTGTGTCTGTCTGCGTGCGTGTGTGTGTGTGTGCGTGTGTCTGTCTTTGTGTGCGTATCTGTCTGTGTGTGTCTCTGTGTGTGTGTGTGTCTCCTCTGTGTGTCTGTGTCTCTGTGTGTGCCTCTGTCTCTGTCTCTCTGTGCGTGTGTGTGTGTCCGTGTCCGTGTCTGTGTGTGTGTGTCTGTGTGTGTGTCTGTGTGTCTGTGTCTCTGTGGCTGTGTGTGTGTCTGTGTCTCTGTCTGTCTGTGCGCGTGTATGTGTCTGTGTCTCTGTGGCTGTGTGTGTGTGTGTCTGTGTCTCTGTGTGCGTGTGTGTGTCTGTGTCTCTGTGTGCGTGTGTGTGTCTGTGTCTCTGTGTGTCTGTGTGTCTGTGTCTCTGTGTCTGTGTGTGTGTCTGTGTCTCTGTCTGTCTGTGCGCGTGTATGTGTCTGTGTCTCTGTGGCTGTGTGTGTGTGTCTGTGTCTCTGTGTGCGTGTGTGTGTCTGTGTCTCTCTCTCTCTGTGCGCTTGTGTGTGTCTCTGTCTCTGTGTGTCTGTCTCTGTGTGTCTCTGCGTGTGTCTCTGCGTGTGTCTCTGCGTGTGTCTGTGCGTGCGTGTGTGCGTGTGTCTCTGTGGCTGTGTGTGTGTCTGTGTGTCTGTCTCTGTGTGTGTGTATGTGTCTGTGTCTCTGTGGCTGTGTCTCTGTTTGCGTGTGTGTGTCTGTGTCTCTCTCTCTGCGCTTGTGTGTGTCTGTGTCTCTGTCTCTGTGTGTGTGTCTCTGCGTGTGTGTGTGTGTGTGTGTGTGTGTGTGTCTGTCTCTGTGGCTGTGTGTGTATCTGTGTCTGTGCCTCTGTGTGCGTGTGTGCGCGTGCGTGTCCGTGTCTCTGTGTCTCTGTGTGTCTGTGGCTGTGTGTGTGTCTATGTCACTGTCTCTCTGTGCGTGTGTGTGTATCTCTGTGTATGTGTGTGTGTGTGTGTGTCCGTCTCTCTGTCTCTGTGTCTCTGTGCATGTGTGTGCACGCGCGTCTCTGTCTGTCTCTGTGTGCGTGTGTCTGTCTGTGTGTTTTTGTGTCACTGTGTGTCTGTGTGTGTCTCCTTTTGTGTGTGTGTGTGTGTCTGTGGGTGTCTCTGTGTGTGTGTGTGTTTGTGCCTCTGTGTCTGTCTGCGTGCATGTGTGTGTGTCTGTCTTTGTGTGCGCGTCTGTGTGTGTGTGTGTGTGTCTCCTCTGTGTCTCTGTGTGTGTCTCTGTCTCTGTCTCTCTGTGCGTGTGTGTGTGTGTCTGTGTCTCTGTGTGGGTGCGTGTGTGTGTCTGTCTGTCTCAGTGTGTCTCTGTGTGTGTGTGTGTCTGTCTCTGTGTGTGTGTGTGTGTCTGTGTCTCTGTCTCTCTGTGGCTGTGTGTGCGTGTGTGTGTATCTGTGTCTCTGTGTGTGTGTGTGTGTGTGTCTGTGTCTCTGTCTGTCTGTGCGTGTGTGTGTGTGTCTGTCTCTGTGTGTGTGTGTCTGTGTCTCTGTCTGTCTGTGCGTGTGTGTGTGTATGTGTCTGTGTCTCTGTGGCTGTGTGTGTCTCTGTGTCTCTGTGCGCGTGTGTGTGTGCGTGCGCCCGTGTGTCCGTGTGTGTGTGTGTGTGTGTGTGTGTATGTGTCTCTGTCTCCTGTGCGTGTGTCAGTGTCTCTGTCTCTCTGTGCGTGTGTGTGTGTGTGTGTGTGTGTGTGTGTGTTCGTGTCTCTGTGGCTGTGTGTGTGTGTGTGCGCGCGCGCGCGCGTATGTGTCTGTGGCTGTGTGTGCGCGCGCGCGCGCCTGTGTCCGTGTCTCTGTGTGTGTGTGTGTATTTGTCTGTGTCTCTGGCTGTGTGTGTGTCTGTGTCTCTGTCTCTCTGTGCGTGTGTGTGTGTGTCTGTGTCTCTGTGTGTCTCTGTGTGTCTCTGTGTGTCTCTGTGTGCGTGTCACTGTCTCTGTGTGTATGTGTCTGTGTCTCTGTGGCAGTGCATGTGTCTGTGTCTCTGTTTCTTTGTGTGTGTGTGTGTCTCCCCCTCTGGGCGTGTGTCTCTGTGTGTGTGCGTTGCTGTATGTGTGTGTGTCTCCCTCTGTGCGCGTGTCTGTGTGTGTGTGTGTGTCCCTGTGTGTATGTCTGTGTCTGTGTGTGTGTGTCCCTGTGTGTGTGTGTGTGTGTATGTGTCTGTGTCTCTCTGTGCGTGTCTGTGTATCGGTGTGTGTGTGTGTGAATCTGCGTGTGTGTGTGTGTGGGGTGTCGCTGTGTGTGTCTGTGTCTCTGTCTCTCTGTGCGTGTGTGTGTGTCGGTCTGTGTGTGTGCCTGTGTCTCTGTCTCTCTGTGTGTGCGCGCGAGTGTGTGTCTGTGTGTGTATGTCTGTCTGTCTCTGTGTGCATTTGTGTCTGTTTCTGTGTGCATGTGTGCCTGTGTGTCCGTGGCTCTGTGTGTGTGTATGTGTCTGTGTCTCTGTCTCGTGTCTGTGTGTGTGTGTATCTGCGCGTGTGTGTGTGCGTGCGTGTCCGTGTGTCTGTGTGCATGTGTGTCTGTGTCTCTGTCTGTCTGTGCGTGTGTGTCTGTGTCTCTGTCTGTCTGTGCGTGTGTGTGTCTGTCTGTCTGTCTGTGTGTCTCCGTGTGTGTGTGTCTGTGTCTCTGTCTCTGTGTGTTTGTGTCTCCGTGGTGTGTGAGCTTGTGTTTGTGCCTGTGTGTGTGTGCGCGCGTCTCTGTCTGTCTCTGTCTGTCTCTGTCTGTCTCTGTCTGTCTCTGTCTGTCTCTGTGTGCGTGTGTGTGTGTCTGTGTGTCACCTTTTGTGTTTGTGTGTGTCTCCTTTTGTGTGTGTGTGTGTGTGTCTCTCTGCCTGTGTGTGTGTGTGTGTCTTTGTGTGCATGTGTCTGTCTGTGTCTGTCTCTCTGTGTGTCTGTGTGTGTGTGTTTGTGCCTCTGTGTGCGTATGTGTCTGTGTGCGTGTGTGTCTGTGTGCATGTGTCTGTCTTTGTGTGTGTGTGTCTGTGTGTATGCCTGTGCGTGTGTGAGATTGTGTTTTTGTGTCACCGTGTATGTGTCTCTGTGTGTGTGTGTGTGTGTGTGTCTGCGTGTCTTTCTCTCTGTGTGTGTGCGTGTGTGTCTGTCTGTGTGTGTGTTTTTGTGTCTCCTTTTGTGTTTGTGTGTCTGTCTGTGTGTCTGTGTGTTTTTGTGTCTGTGCACGTATCTATGTGTGTCTCTGCGTGTGTGTGCGTGTGTCTGTCATTCTCTGTGTGTGTGTCTGTGCGTGTTTGTGATTGTGTGTTTTTGTGTGTCTGTGTGTGTCTCCTTATCTGTGTGTGTCTCCTTCTCTATGTGTGTGCGTGTCTGTCTTTCTCTGTGTGTGTCTTTGTGTGCGTGTGTCTATCTGTCTCTGTGTGACTCCGTGTGTGTGTGTGTGTCTCTGTCTCTCTGTGTGTGTGTGTGTCTGTGTCTGTGTATGTGCCTGTCTCTGTCTGTGTCTCTGTCTCTGTGCGTGTGTGTCTGTGTGTGTGTCTGTGTGTGACTGTGTGTGTCTGTGTCTCTCTCTGTGTGTGTCTGTGTGTGTGTGTCTGTGTCTCTGTCTCTGTGTGTGTGCGTGTGTGTCTGTCTGTGTGTGTGTTTTTGTGTCTCCTTTTGTGTTTGTGTGTCTGTCTGTGTGTCTGTGTGTTTTTGTGTGTGTGTGTGTCTTTGTGTGCATGTGTCTGTGTGTCTGTCTCTCTGTGCGTGTGTGTGTGTCTCCTCTGTGTCTGCGTGCGTGTGTCTGTTTGTGTGCGTGTGTGTATGTCTCCTCTGTGTCTCTCCCTCTGTGCACGTGTCTCTGTGCGTCTGTGTGTCTGTCTCTGTGTGTGTGTGTCTGTCTGTGTGCATGTGTGTCTGTGTGCGACTGTGTGTCTCTGTGTGTGTGTGTCCCCGTGTGTCCGTGTCTCTGTGTGCGTGTGTGTGTCTGTGTGTCTCTCTCTCTGTGCGCTTGTGTGTATCTGTGTCTCTGTCTCTGTGTGTCTCTGCGTGTGTCTGTGCGTGCGTCTGTGTGTGTGTGTCTGTCTCTGTGG
Organism: Stegostoma tigrinum; assembly: GCF_030684315.1. Classification (NCBI taxonomy): domain Eukaryota; kingdom Metazoa; phylum Chordata; class Chondrichthyes; order Orectolobiformes; family Stegostomatidae; genus Stegostoma; species Stegostoma tigrinum. The sequence continues at coordinate 37,001,849 of NC_081355.1, forward strand.
CTGTGTGTGTGTCTGTGTCTCTGTCTCTGTACGCGTGTGTGTGTGTCTCTGTGTGTGTGTGTGTCTCTGTCTCTGTGTGTCTCTGCGTGTGTGTGTGTGTGTATCTGTGTCTGTGTCTCTGTGTGCGTGTGTGTGGTGTCTCTGTGTGTGCGTGCATGTCCGTGTCTCTGTGGCTGTTTGTGTGTCTGTGTCTCTGTCTCTCTGTGCGTGTGTGTGTATCTCTGTGTGTCTGTCTGTCTGTCTGTCTGTGTGTCTCCGTGTCTGTGTTTCTGTCTCTCTGTGCGTGTGTGTGCGCGCGCGTCTCTGTCTGTCTCTGTGTGCGTGTGTCTCTGTCTCTGTGTGCGTGTGTCTCTGTCTCTCTGTGCACGTATCTGTGTGTGTCTCTGCGTGTGTGTGTGTGTGTGCGCGTATGTGTCTGTGTCTCTGTGGCTGTGTGTGTCTGTGTCTCTGCCTCTGTGTGTGTGTGGTGTCTGTGCGTGTGTGTATGTGTCTGTCTTTGTGGCTGTGTGTGTGTCTGTGTCTCTGTCTCTCTGTGCACGTATCTATGTGTGTCTCTGCGTGTGTGTGCGTGTGTGTGTGTCTGTGGCTGTGTGTGTCTGTGTGTGTGTATCTGTGTCTGTGCGTGTGCGTGTGTGTGTGTCTGTGTCTCTGTCTCTCTGTGCGTCTGTGTGTGTGTGTATCTGTGTCTGTGTCTCTGTGCATATGTGTGTGTGTGTGTCTCTGTGTGCGTATGTGTCTGTGGCTGTGTGTGTGTGTCTGTGTCTCTGTCTCTGTGCGTGTGTGTATCTGTGTCTCTGCGTGTGTGTCTCTCTGTGCATATGTGTGTGTGGTGTCTGTGCGTGTGCACGTGTGTCCATGTCTCTGTGTGTACGTGTGCCTCTCCCTTTGTGCGTGTCTCTCTCCCTCTGTGCGTGTGTCTGTGTGTCTGTGTCTCTGTCTCTCTGTGCGTGTGTGTATCTGTGTGTCTCTGTGCGTGTGTGTGTCTCTGTGCGTGTGTGTGTCTCTGTGCGTGTGTGTGTCTCTGTGCGTGTGTGTGTCTCTGTGTGTGTGTCTCCGTGTGTATGTGTCTCCCTCTGTGTGTGTGTCTCACTTTGTGCGTGTGTCTGTGTGTGCGCGCGCGTGTCTGTGTCTCTGTGTGTGCGTGCGTCTGTGTGTGTGTGTGTGTGTGTGTGTCTCTCCCTCTGTGCACGTGTCTGTCTGTGTGTCTGTCTCTGTGTGTGTGTCTGTCTCTGTGTGCCTGTGCCTGTGCCTGTGTCTGTGTGCATGTGTGTCTCTGTGTGTGTGTGTGTGTGTCCCCGTGTGTCCGTGTCTCTGTGTGTGTGTGTCTGTGTCTCTGTCTCTCTGTGCGCTTGTGTGTGTCTGTGTCTGTGTGTGTGTCTCTGCGTGTGTGTGTGTGTGTGTGTGTGTGTATGTGTCTGTGTCTCTGTGGCTGTGTGTGTATCTGTGTCTCTGTGTGCGTGTCTGTGTCTCTCTCTCTGTGCGCTTGTGTGTATCTGTGTCTCTGTGTGTGTCTCTGTGTGTGTCTCTGTGTGTGTCTCTGTGTGTGTCTCTGCGTGTGTCTGTGCGTGCGACTGTGTGTGTGTGTCTCTCTGTGGCTCTGTGTGTGTCTGTGTCTCTGTCTCTCTGTACGCGTGTGTGTGTGTAGCTGTGTGTGTGTCTGTGTCTCTGTGTCTCTGTGTGCGTGTGTGTCTGTGTCTCTCTCTCTCTCTCTGTGTGCTTGTGTGTGTCTGTGTCTCTGTCTCTGTGTGTCTCTGCGTGTGTCTGTGTGTGTGTGTGTGTGTGTGTGTGCGTGCCTGTCCATGTCTCTGTGACTCTGTGTGTCTGTGTCTCTGTGGCTGTGTGTGTGTCTGTGTCTCTGTCTCTCTGTGCGTGTGTGTGTATCTCTGTGTGTGTGTGTGTGTGTGTGTGTGTGTCCGTCTCTCTGTCTCTGTGTCTCTGTGCATGTGCGTGTGTCTGTCTGTGTGTTTTTGTGTCACTGTGTGTCTGTGTGTGTCTCCTTTTGTGTTTGTCTGTGTGTCTCCTTTTGTGTGTGTGTGTGTGTCTGTGGGTGTCTCTGTGTGTGTGTGTTTGTGCCTCTGTGTCTGCGTGCATGTGTGTGTGTCTGTCTTTGTGTGCGCATCTGTGTGTGTGTGTGTGTGTCTCCTCTGTGTCTCTGTGTGTGTCTCTGTCTCTGTCTCTCTGTGCGTGTGTGTGTGTGTCTGTGTCTCTGTGTGGGTGCGTGTGTGTGTCTGTCTGTCTCCGTGTGTCTCTGTGTGTGTGTGTGTCTGTCTCTGTGTGTGTGTGTCTGTCTCTCTGTGTGTGTGTCTGTGTCTGTGTCTCTGTCTCTCTGTGGCTGTGTGCGTGTGTGTGTATCTGTGTCTGTGTGTGTGTGTGTGTGTGTCTGTGTCTCTGTCTGTCTGTGCGTGTGTGTGTGTATGTGTCTGTGTCTCTGTGGCTGTGTGTGTCTCTGTGCGCGTGTGTGTGTGCGTGCGCCCATGTGTCCGTGTGTGTGTGTATGTGTCTCTGTCTCCTGTGCGTGTGTATGTGTGTGTCAGTGTCTCTGTCTCTCTGTGCGTGCGTGTGTGTGTCTGTGTCTCTGTGGCTGTGTGTGTGTGCGCGCGCGCGCCTGTGTCTGTGTGTATTTGTCTGTGTCTCTGGCTGTGTGTGTGTCTGTGTCTCTGTCTCTCTGAGCGTGTGTATGTGTGTGTCTGTGTCTCTCTGTGCGTGTGTGTGCGTGTCACTGTCTGTGTGTATGTGTCTGTGTCTCTGTGGCAGTGCATGTGTCTGTGTCTCTGTTTCTTTGTGTGTGTGTGTGTCTCCCCCTCTGGGCGTGTGTCTCTGTGTGTGTGCGTTGCTGTATGTGTGTGTGTCTCCCTCTGTGCGCGTGTCTGTGTGTGTGTGTCCCTGTGTGTATGTCTGTGTCTGTGTGTGTGTGTCCCTGTGTGTATGTCTGTGTGTGTGTGTGTGTATGTGTCTCTCTGTGCGTGTCTGTGTATCGGTGTGTGTGTGTGTGAATCTGCGTGTGTGTGTGTGTGGGGTGTCGCTGTGTGTGTCTGTGTCTCTGTCTCTCTGTGCGTGTGTGTGTGTCGGTCTGTGTGTGTGCCTGTGTCTCTGTCTCTCTGTGTGTGCGCGCGAGTGTGTGTCTGTGTGTGTATGTCTGTCTGTCTCTGTGTGCATTTGTGTCTGTTTCTGTGTGCATGTGTGCCTGTGTGTGTGTATGTGTCTGTGTCTGTGTCTCTGTCTCGTGTCTGTGTGTGTGTGTATCTGCGCGTGTGTGTGTGCGTGCGTGTCCGTGTGTCTGTGTGCGTGTGTGTCTGTGTCTCTCTGTCTGTGCGTGTGTGTCTGTCTGTCTGTCTGTGTCTCCGTGTGTGTGTGTGTCTGTGTCTCTGTCTCTGTGTGTTTGTGTCTCCGTGGTGTGTGAGCTTGTGTTTGTGCCTGTGTGTGTGTGCGTGCGTCTCTGTCTGTCTCTGTCTGTCTCTGTCTGTCTCTGTCTGTCTCTGTCTGTCTCTGTGTGCGTGTGTGTGTGTCTGTGTGTCACCTTTTGTGTTTGTGTGTGTCTCCTTTTGTGTGTGTGTGTGTGTGTCTCTCTGCCTGTGTGTGTGTGTGTGTGTCTTTGTGTGCATGTGTCTGTCTCTCTGTGTGTCTGTGTGTGTGTGTTTGTGCCTCTGTGTGCGTATGTGTCTGTGTGCGTGTGTGTCTGTGTGCGTGTGTGTCTGTGTGCATGTGTCTGTCTTTGTGTGTGTGTGTCTGTGTGTGTGCCTGTGCGTGTGTGTGATTGTGTTTTTGTGTCACCGTGTATGTGTCTCTGTGTGTGTGTGTGTGTGTGTGTGTGTCTGCGTGTCTTTCTGTGTGCGTGTGTCTGTCATTCTCTGTGTGTGTGTCTGTGCGTGTTTGTGATTGTGTGTTTTTGTGTGTCTGTGTGTGTCTCCTTATCTGTGTGTGTCTCCTTCTCTATGTGTGTGCGTGTCTGTCTTTCTCTGTGTGTGTCTTTGTGTGCGTGTGTCTATCTGTCTCTGTGTGTGTCTCTGTGTGTGTGTGTGTCTCTGTCTCTGTGTGTGTGTGTGTGTCTGTGTCTGTGTATGTGCCTGTGTCTCTGTCTGTGTCTCTGTCTCTGTGCGTGTGTGTCTGTGTGTGTGTCTCTGTGTGTGACTGTGTGTCTCTGTGTGTGTCTGTGTCTCTCTCTGTGTGTGTCTGTGTGTGTGTGTCTGTGTCTCTGTCTCTGTGTGTGTGCGTGTGTGTCTGTCTGTGTGTGTGTTTTTGTGTCTCCTTTTGTGTCTGTGTGTCTGTCTGTGTGTCTGTGTGTTTTTGTGTGTGTCTTTGTGTGCATGTGTCTGTGTGTCTCTGTCTCTCAGTGCGTGTGTGTGTGTCTCCTCTGTGTCTGCGTGCGTGTGTCTGTTTGTGTGCGTGTGCGTGTGCGTCTGTGTGTGTGTGTCTCTCCCTCTGTGCACGTGTCTCTGTGCGTCTGTGTGTCCGTGTCTCTGTGTGTGTGTGTCTGTCTCTGTGTGCCTGTGCCTGTGTCTGTGTGCATGTGTGTCTGTGTGCGACTGTGTGTCTCTGTGTGTGTGTGTGTCCCCGTGTGTCCGTGTCTCTGTGTGCGTGTGTGTGTCTCTCTCTCTGTGCGCTTGTGCGTATCTGTGTCTCTGTCTCTGCGTGTGTCTGTGCGTGCGTCTGTGTGTGTGTGTGTGTCTGTCTCTGTGGCTGTGTGTGTCTGTGTCTCTGTCTCTCTGTACGCGTGTGTGTGTGTCTCTGTGTGTGTATGTGGCTGTGTGTGTGTGTCTCTGTCTCTGTGTCTCTGTGGCTGTGTGTGTGTCTGTGTCTCTGTCTCTCTGTGCGTGTGTGTGTATCTCTGTGTGTGTGTGTGTGTGTGTCTGTCTGTCTGTGTGTCTCCGTGTCTGTGTCTCTGTCTCTCTGTGCGTGTGTGTGCGCGCGCGTCTCTGTCTGTCTCTGTGTGCGTGTGTCTCTGTCTGTGTGTTTTTGTGTCACTCTGTGTGTGTCTCCTTTTGTGTCTCTGTGTGTGTGTGTGTGTGTGTGTTTGTGCCTCTGTGTCTGTCTGCGTGCGTGTGTGTGTCTCTGTGTGTGTGTGCGTGTGTCTGTCTTTGTGTGCGTGTCTGTCTGTGTGTGTCTCTGTGTGTGTGTGTGTGTGTCTCCTCTGTGTGTCTGTGTCTCTGTGTGTGTCTCTGTGTGTGCCTCTGTCTCTGTCTCTCTGTGCGTGTGTGTGTGTCCGTGTCTGTGTCTCTGTGGCTGTGTGTATCTGTGTCTCTGTGGCTGTGTGTGTATCTGTGTCTCTGTGTGCGTGTGTGTATCTGTGTCTCTGTGTGCGTGAGTGTGTCTGTGTCTCTGTGGCTGTGTGTGTGTCTGTGTCTCTGTCTGTCTGTGTGCGTGTATGTGTCTGTGTCTCTGTGTGCGTGTGTGTGTCTGTGTCTCTCTCTCTGTGTGCTTGTGTGTGTTTCTGTCTCTGTGTCTCTGTCTCTGTGTCTCTGTGCCTGTGTGTCTGCGTGTGTCTCTGCGTGTGTCTCTGCGTGTGTGTGTGCGTGTCTCTCTGTGGCTGTGTGTGTGTCTGTGTCTCTGTCTCTGTGTGTGTGTATGTGTCTGTGTCTCTGTGGCTGTGTGTGTCTCTGTGTCTGTGTCTCTGTTTGCGTGTGTGTGTCTGTGTCTCTCTCTCTCTGTGCGCTTGTGTGTGTCTGTGTCTCTGTCTCTGTGTGTGTGTCTCTGCGTGTGTCTGTGTGTGTGTGTGTGTGTGTGTCTCTGTGGCTGTGTGTGTATCTGTGTCTGTGTCTCTGTGTGCGTGTGTGCGCGTGCGTGTCCGTGTCTCTGTGTGTCTGTGGCTGTGTGTGTGTCTATGTCACTGTCTCTCTGTGCGTGTGTGTGTATCTCTGTGTATGTGTGTGTGTGTGTCCGTCTCTCTGTCTCTGTGTCTCTGTGCATGTGTGTGCACGCGCGTCTCTGTCTGTCTCTGTGTGTGTGTCTGTCTCTGTGTGTGTGTGTCTGTGTCTGTGTCTCTGTCTCTCTGTGGCTGTGTGTGTGTGTGTGTGTGTCTGTGTCTCTGTCTGTCTGGGCGTGTGTGTGTGTATGTGTCTGTCTCTCTGTGGCTGTGTGTGTCTCTCTGTCTCTGTGCGCGTGTGTGTGTGCGTGCGCCCGTGTGTGTGTGTGTATGTGTCTCTGTCTCCTGTGCGTGTGCATGTGTGTGTCACTGTCTCTGTCTCTCTGTGCGTGCGTGTGTGTGTGTGTCTGTGTCTCTGTGGCTGTGTGTGTGTGTGTGTGCGCGCGCGCGCGTATGTCTCTGTGGCTGTGTGTGTGCGCGCGCGCGCCTGTGTCCGTGTCTCTGTGTGTGTGTGTGTGTGTGTGGTATATTTGTCTGTGTCTCTGGCTGTGTGTGTGTCTGTGTCTCTGTCTCTCTGTGCGTGTGTATGTGTGTGTCTGTGTCTCTGTGTGTGCGTGTCACTGTCTCTGTGTGTATGTGTCTGTGTCTCTGTGGCAGTGCATGTGTCTGTGTCTCTGTTTCTTTGTGTGTGTGTGTGTCTCCCCCTCTGGGCGTGTGTCTCTGTGTGTGCGTTGCTGTATGTGTGTGTGTCTCCCTCTGTGCGCGTGTCTGTGTGTGTGTGTGTGTCCCTGTGTGTATGTCTGTGTCTGTGTGTGTGTGTGTGTGTATGTGTCTGTGTCTCTCTGTGCGTGTCTGTGTGTCTGTGTGTGTGTGTCTGTGTGTGTGTGTGTGTGTATGTGTCTGTGTCTCTCTGTGCGTGTCTGTGTATCGGTGTGTGTGTGTGAATCTGCGTGTGTGTGTGTGTGGGGTGTCGCTGTGTGTGTCTGTGTCTCTGTCTCTCTGTGCGTGTGTGTGTGTCGGTCTGTGTGTGTGCCTGTGTGTGTGTGCCTGTGTCTCTGTCTCTCTGTGTGCGCGCGCGAGTGTGTGTCTGTGTGTGTATGTCTGTCTGTCTCTGTGTGCATTTGTGTCTGTCTCTGTGTGCATGTGTGCCTGTGTGTCCGTGGCTCTGTGTATGTGTCTGTGTCTGTGTCTCTGTCTCGTGTCTGTGTGTGTGTGTATCTGCGTGTGTGTGTGTGCGTGCGTGTCCGTGTGTCTGTGTGCGTGTGTGTCTGTGTCTCTGTCTGTCTGTGCGTGTGTGTGTGTGTGTCTGTCTGTCTGTCTGTGTGTCTCCGTGTGTGTGTGTGTCTGTGTCTCTGTCTCTGTGTGTTTGTGTCTCCGTGGTGTGTGAGCTTGTGTTTGTGCCTGTGTGTGTGTGCGCGCGTCTCTGTCTGTCTCTGTGTGCGTGTGTGTGTGTCTGTGTGTCACCTTTTGTGTTTGTGTGTGTCTCCTTTTGTGTGTGTGTGAGTGTGTCTCTCTGCCTGTGTGTGTGTGTGTGTGTGTGTGTGTGTGTGTCTTTGTGTGCATGTGTCTGTCTGTGTCTGTCTCTGTGTGTCTGTGTGTGTGTGTTTGTGCCTCTGTGTGCATGTGTCTGTCTTTGTGTGTGTGTGTCTGTGTGTGTGCCTGTGCGTGTGTTTTTGTGTCACCGTGTATGTGTCTCTGTGTGTGTGTGTGTCTGCGTGTCTTTCTCTGTGTGCGTGTGTCTGTCATTCTCTGTGTGTGTGTCTGTGCGTGTTTGTGATTGTGTGTTTTTGTGTGTCTGTGTGTGTCTCCTTATCTGTGTGTGTCTCCTTCTCTATGTGTGTGCGTGTCTGTCTTTCTCTGTGTGTGTCTTTGTGTGCGTGTGTCTATCTGTCTCTGTGTGTCTCCGTGTGTGTGTGTGTCTCTGTCTCTCTCTGCGTGTGTGTGTCTGTGTCTGTGTATGTGCCTGTGTCTCTGTCTGTGTCTCTGTGCGTGTGTGTCTGTGTGTGTGTCTCTGTGTGTGACTGTGTGTCTCTGTGTCTCTCTCTGTGTGTGTCTCTGTGTGTGTCTGTGTCTCTGTCTCTGTGTGTGCGCGTGTGTGTC